>NC_091129.1:146676114-146703614 GCF_040183065.1 Periplaneta americana | reverse complement strand
CTCGGTACGCGTCGAAGCGTGGCCGAATTCAGAATCTGTGGATGTCGTAGCCCGTAGGGAGGTGGAAAATGACAACAATCAATTGTATCTGTTAATAAGACTTTGGAGCGGACGGAGAAGAAAACACCTCATTTATGGGTGTAACTTGCGTTAATTTTTATTGTGAGCTAGCCATACCCGTGCGCTCCGCTGCACCCGTTAGAAATACATATAAAGTAATTACATAATTAAAATAGGACATTTGATCCAGGGAACATTCGTGTTTGATAGAAGGATAAATCGTTTAATATGTTACTTAATTTAAATTGCATCCAAATAATTAAAATGCCATCATTTTGGTCCAGAGACCACTCATTTGGTGCAATGACAATTCCTTTAACATGTTTCTTAATTTTTATTACATGCAACCATAGTTTAATGAAGATTGACATCATTTAAATTTAATGTGTATATTTTATTTTACTTGTTATAGGTTTCCATTGAATTATGGTAATAACTTAATTTTAACCCTTGTTTTCTACGTATTCAGTAAATGGCGCTTGGCCCACTATAGTTCTAAACCCTTCAAAAAACTTAAATTATATTATATAATATTACATATTATATTATATTACATTATATTATATTATATTATATTATATTATATTATATTATATTATATTATATTATATTATATTATATTATATTATATTATATTATATCAGAAGTTACGGTAATAACGTTATAGCATTATGTCCATTTAGAGAAACTACACTTTCCAATGGTAAATAATAATTAATTATACAAATCGGTTAATTTAGCTTCCGATATTACTTCATACAAACACAGAAACATTCTCTGTAGGCTATCTTTCATAGCTTTCGATTGTTGCTGTCCAAGGCCCCTTATAGACGAAGTCATTTGTTTGTTAATTCATTACACGGCCTTAGATGGCAGTTGTTTTAATTTTAAAACTCATTTATCTCATTAAATATCAGTCCTATCAAAATTTTTTGAGGAATAAAACATATCGGAAAGTATTTTTAAAGAAACTTTTGTTATGTAATATTTTTCACAAAAATCAATAATAAGCGAGATATTTCGATTTATTTAATTCAGGCCCCCTTATAACCCCCCTTTTAAATAATGTATTTTGAATGCCATATAGCCTAAAATCTAAGTTACAACGAACTTAATTTATATTCCAATTTTCATCGAAATCCGTTCAGCCATTATCGCGTGAAAAGGTAAGAAACAGACAGACAGACAGACAGACATACAAACAAAAATTTCAGAAAAGCGATTTTCGGTTTCATGGTGGTTAATTATATATGTTAGGACCAATTATTTTTGGAAAATCGAAAATTACCAGAAAAATGTCGGCTACAGATTTGTTATTAGTATAGATTAATAAAATTCATACATAAAAATCGAAATAATTTTGAATTGTATTCTCATAGTTATGAAACAAAAGGTATGAATTCTTTAAGATTGTTTGAACCAAAATGCAACACTGTTACAGTATTTAATCATAGTAGTAATTTAGGCCCAAGAATATATAACAAATTTATATTTAAATATCCTAATCTTGTCAATTCTAATAGTTCTAGTATTAAGTTTAAAAAGTTATGTATGGATTTTATAAAAATTGAAAAATTGTAAATTTAAATTTATGTACTATAATTGCACAGTAGACATAAGACAAATTTGTATTGTATAATTATTAATTTCAATTCAGGAATCCGCCCCTGAGCACGAGTTCTACTCTTTCAGGGGCGAGCTAAAGTTTTTCTGTATACATTATATTTTATGTTACGATTATTAGAAAAATAATAAATAAATAAATAAATAAATAAATAAATAAATAAATAAATAAATAAATAACTACTGCTGCTGCTACTACTACTACTACTACTACTACTACTACTACTACTACTACTACCACTACTACTACTACTACTACTATCTGGGAACACGGCAACACAGCATATTCTTCTCAGAGGGCTCTGGAGCCTGTTCTCTGCTGTGGGCAAGCCTCTGCCACTGTTTATATAGGTCACTAGCCAATATGGCACACTTTCGAAGTCCGAACTGTCACTTAACTCGTTGTTGTCTACAAGGTCGTAGATGGCGACCGATACCTACGTACGCGGAGCGGCGGTAGTAAAGTTAGGTGATTGCGTAGGCTTGCCTACCAACATTCGCAACGGCCAGGGGTGTACATCACTTGAATTCCACACAAAACAATATTAACATTGTAGCAAATGTTTATTTTTGTGAACATACTCACAGATATTGCCACTATATTAATTTTATCCGTTTTTGTTTCAACTTCGATTCCTCAACAGTGAAGTTGAAAAAAAGAGCTATACTGTTATTTGTTTTAATTGATTTATTTTACGACACTTTACCAACTGCGAAGGTTAGCTAGCGTCTGAATGAAATGGTGATAATGCCAGCGAAATGAATCCAGGATCCATCGCCGAAGGTTACCCAGCATTTTCTCTTAGGCTGGTATTACGCTGTCAAAGTTCTTTGATAAAGAATACGATAAAATATTTTATCAAATATCTGTGGTAAAAGGAATCATTTGAAGTATATTACACTATATATCTGCAGTGCTCGGGAAAAGTGACATAAGTCAGTTTTCACAAACCTTTTTTTCATAATTTATTGACAACTCACACTGGTTTATGTCGAGTTGATTTTCTTCTGTATGAATTATTGTAATGGGAGAAATACTTATGTCTCTTTTTCCAAGCGAGCAGATGTTCCGTAAGTTGTCAATAAATTATCAAAAAAGGTTTGTGGAAAGTGACTTACGTCACTTTTCTCAAGCACTGCAGATATATGCCCACGTGCATCAACGTCGGTTAGTGTAACCACCAGTTAAAATTGTCATCTAACCTCTGGTTAAGCATTTTTACAGTGGATCGACCTCGGTTACGACTTAAATAGGAGGTTAACCACAGTAATCTATAACCGGCCATTTTCGAGCGGTTAAAGGAGATAACCAGTGATTAGTAGAGCAAGTAAAGCAAAATGGCGGCCAGAGCCACAGATGTTTACTTCGAAGACGATTATTATTGTACAGTACTTGAAATACTTGGATAGAGCGTGGGCGTGAAGTTTCTTTAGTGGAAAGTGAGAATCTTTACGAGGAATTAGGTGACAGAAAATTTCAGGAGGGATTTTGTTTATCAAAATCTACAAATGGCTCACTTGCAATAACTCAAAAACAGTCATATTTCTTCTGTTGATCAGCTCCTTATGTTAAGATTCTATGTAACTGTTATTTTCTGTATTTTAAGAGGGAATACTTGAATATCTCTTTCTCTGTCACTGGCTGAACAAAGAGAGGTTATGGATGGATCTTAGGATAATGAACAGTAACCTGGTGTAAATGGGATCTTGGGTCGTACACACATTTCTACTAATCTTCTGCATCCTTTTCCTTTATGGATATTCCTTCTTTATTATATAATATTTTTAAATCTATTAAGTAAGTCTATCGATACTTACCCTCACATTGGGATATAATCATTTTTGCATTCAATTTTCTATTTTGTACGATTTTAACCTAACAGCAATGAAAAACAAATAAATGCAACTCGCAAATATAACAGCGCCCAAAGGCAAACAAATGCAACGCGAAAATGTAGGACATGTTCACTTCGATGTAGAACGGAGTGAGAGCAGTCGTTTTTAGATGTTGACTATTATCTTTGCTGTGGTATGAATGCTTCCCTTTAGTCATTTTGTAGAAACAGTGTACCATCATAGACTTTGCTCTGGTTAAATGAAGTGTCAGCTAACTATGTTTAAGTAATCGGTGATTATGAATGGTGCACAGAAATTACATTTTAACCACTGTTACTGTTTAACCGTCGTTTCGTAATCTATGATTACTGCGTTTTTAACCGATGTTGATGCACTTCGCCAATAATATTTGATCGAAGATAACCAAAAATTAAGGAACGAGAACCACCAGCCTCCATTTATAATAAAATAAAATAAAATCTTTTCTGATCAGAAATATGCAAAATGAATGAAGAACAGTACTATGCTTGTTTAGCTACTATTGTTTCTAAATATTACAATATGCATATTGCTGAAAAGAAACAGAAAAGGAAACAACTATGGTTAAACCACTGTTCGCAAATGTGAAAAGCAAATTATCCGTTAAAGATTTCTAAAAGAGCTACAATACGAGGACTTGGAAAAGTTACATAAATTATTTAAGAATGGATGAGAATTATTTCAGTTTGTCCAGACTAGTCTGTCCTTCCTATACAGTAGTTACAGTCTGCTATTTTATATACATTTCTCGTTTTTATTTGTTTTGTAGTCCATGTATTTTGTGTTGTAGTATAACATTTCATTTGATTCTTATTCTGATATCAGCATTTTGGTTATAGTAACAGTCCAACAAGATTTAATACGTTCCGCCATATTGTTTTCAACCTAGTTAGAGCTTTTATAAAAATAACAAGATACACTTACATTTTATGAAAGATATTTCATGAAATATCTTTCATAAAATGTAAGTGTATCTTGTTTGTAAAAGAAACTGTCATACAGGCTTAGAATCCGACACATCTTAAAAACGAAGTGACGTTAATAGTGCAACGGAGCCACGCGTTCGGGCGCGGGTTCGATCCCCGCTTGGGCTGATTACCTGGTTAGGTTTTTTCCGAGGTTTTCCCCAACCGTAAGGTGAATGCAAGGTAATCTATGGCGAATCCTCGGCCTCATCTCGCCAAATATCATCTCGCTATCACCAATCTCATCGACGCTAAATAACCTAGTAGTTGATACAGCGTCGTTAAATAACAAACTAAAAAAATTAAAAAAAGTGCAACGGAGTATAGATGCATGAGGTTTGTTTACCTATGCTTTAGTGTACAATCCGGTTCGTGATCAGAGGTACAGTATTCTTCCGTCTCTCCCTACGAAACGAACTCAGCCCATCACAGTGCATTTTCAATTCATAGTGAACAGTTTTTTCGAACTAGTTGCAAGTATGTATTACATGGTTGTTCATTGTAACGCTAACGACTTCAATGTCGCCGAGGGACATGAAAACTTTTGAGTATGTATCCTACTTCATTTTCCACGGTCACTAGATTGTACTGTCATCCTCTGAGGAGTTTAGTGCTGAGAGGAATGCGGTTCCGACTAGTCTAGCGCGGTACTGGAGTGGGAGGGAACAGTGACAGCGGCAGTCTGGAAGGAAGTACAATCATACTGAAAACATTCGCCCAATTAAGAGAGCAGTATGCCTATTAGTTTTCTAACGTATTTTTGGCGAGATAGAGATACAACCATTCGTAGTTATGTGTTCAGAGAAGGAAAGTATTGTAGAAAATTTTATTTATTTATTTATTTATTTTTATTTATTTATTTATTTATTTGTTTACCTATTTATTTATTCTGGTGAATTACAAATACAATAAAATAAATAAAAAGAAAAATCATAATAAAACTACAATAATACAAATGAAAAGAATCATACTATAAAATTTAGTGGTTAGTAGAATTGAATTAAATTTGTAAAGTAATCAATTTAAATATACTGTACTGCTGAACTCACTTGAGAAGTAAAACTACTTGATTTGTATTTTAAGACATCACCAACAAATGATTTTCGCATGACATTATAGGAATCACGATACCAATCACACATATTCTAAAATTCCAATAGAATAAAACCAAAAACTTTCCCACAGCATGGTTCCTTAAAAATGACTTGTAACAGTGAAATATTTAATATGAGTAATTCATATAATATTAACATAGCTAACATCAGGGAGATCTTTGAGCAAAAATTACAACAACATTTTTAATATAATAATAACAAAACCATATAGGCCTGGGTAAACAATATGTATATGAAATATTCGCACACTACTACAAACTGAAGACTGCATATTTTTGGACGATTAATACTTCCCACTCCGCTCGGGTCGGCTTGACTGTAGCAACAAAAGAATCTACCTGCAACCTCCCCCCCCCCCACGCACCGATGGCAAAATACCCCAGGTCCCAGCGCTAAACTCTTCGGAGGAAGACAGGACTATTAACAGTAGAATAGAACGCAGCACATTGACGTCGTTGTTTACATTCACAATATGTCTGTCTACTATGTTCAAGGAAGTCTACAGTCAAGTTGTGCGTACATTGGTTGCTAAAAGTGTCCCGGATCCTAAGCCTGGTCATATATTTTATAACAAATCTTGTTAGTCCATACCTGTGGATTAACGGCTAGCGCGTCTGGCCGCGAAACCAGGTGGCCTGGGTTCGATTCCCGGTCGAGACAAGTTACCTGGTTGAGGTTTTTTCCGAGGTTTTCCCTCAACCCAATAAGAGCAAATGCTGGGTAATTTTCGGTGCTGGACCCCGGACTCATTTCACCTGCATTATTTTCATCTCATTCAGACGCTAAATAACCTAAGATGTTGATAAAGCGTCGTAAAATAACCTACTAAAAATCTTGTTATCTTTGATAGTGTAATACCAGCCTTAATGGGGAAGACCCCGGATAAAACCTCAATCAGGTAACTCGTTCCAATCAGGATTTGAAGCCGGGCCCATTCATTTCTCAACCGTTACTCCACTGCGATGGACTATACTGTTATTGAATTGGCGCACACACACACACACACACACACACACACACACATATATATATATATATATAACAGTTATATTACCGGTTGTTCTGTATGGTTGTGAAACTTGGACTCTCACTTTGAGCGAGGAACAGAGACTACGAGTGTTTGAGAATAAGGTTCTTAGGAAAATATTTGGGGCTAAGAGGGATGAAGTTACAGGAGAATGGAGAAAGTTACACAACACAGAGCTGCACGCATTGTATTCTTCACCTGACATAATTAGGAACATAAAATCCAGACGTCTGAGATGGGCAGGACATGTAGCACGTATGGGCGAATCCAGAAATGCATATAGAGTGTTAGTTGGGAGACCGGAGGGAAAAAGACCTTTCGGGAGGCCGAGACGTAGATGGGAAGATAATATTAAAATGGATTTGAGGGAGGTGGATATGATGGTAGAGACTGGATTAATCTTGCTCAGGATAGGGACCAATGGCGGGCTTATGTGAGGGCGGCAATGAACCTCCGGGTTCCTTAAAAGCCAGTGAGTAAGTAAGTACATTGATGTCGTTGTTTACATTCACAGTATGTCTCTACTATGTTCAAGGAACTCTATAGTCAAGTTGTGCGTACATTGGTTGCTGAAGTATTCCGGATCCTGAGCCTGGTGATATCTTTTATAACAGATCTTGTTACCTTTGATAGTGTAATACCAGCTTAATGGCTAAAATCCCGGATAAAACCTCAATCAGGTAACTCGTTCCAATCAGGATTTGAAGCCGGACCCATTCGTTGCACGGTCAGACATGCTAACCGTTACTCCACTGCGGTGGACTGTACTGTCATTGAATTGACATGTATTATATACATGTTTGTTTATTATTGTGACATATTTTTCGTTATCGTATATTGGTCGTCAAATAATCGACTCCCTTGTTAAAAACCTATTAACCATAAATACCCGTATTTGAAGAACATTTTTACTCAAATGTGAGGAGACTTTAGGTTATTCACAGCTGAATTGAACGGTGAGATGAATACGATGTTAAAAGGCCTTAGCCATCCTCTGGGTCTTTTTCTACCTCTGTGCTTCGTATACCTTATACCTTGTGTTTTGTTGCTCTATCTCACCGGTGAACATTAAAACCCTTTAAGTTTTACAACTCTGGGTCGGGCGTTGCTTACTGATAATAATCAGTGTACGGCACATTTTCCTCAGTTCTCTATTTGAATTTGCCGACAAGGTACTGCAAAAGCTGTAGCGTTACTTGAGGATAGATGAAGCATTCGTTTTGCGGCTTGTATTACGGGTGCTTTGCGCGGTTCGGGATTGTACAGCGAGTTCAGCAATTCTGTGAACTTAGTACTTCCATAGAGAGACTGGAAAAAGGCCATCAGAGGTTTACATCAAATAGATGTGCCAGATTGCTGGTCTTTCAGTCCTTGTAAGGCAGTCAACCCACTGTGATCCTGACTAGAAAGTCTTTTATAATTTCAACAATAATTTGTTTATTACAAATATCTTTTGCACTTTTATCTAAGACTTTTATTAAGAAGGACTATAACAGCGGTGACCAAAACTCGAGCTGCAGTGATTACATGCGACAGACAGCCTATGAAATAAGGATTAAAGTTACCACAAGTTTAAGGAACTGGTACCGGTATGTAAAATTTACTTTTTTTTTTTTTTTTTTTTTTTTTTTTCAAGCCACTTTTTTATTATACCGTTCTCACACTATACATAAAATATGAATGAATACAACAATAAACGTAAATTAATGTACAAGTTTAACACTTTCCCTGTGTTCTTGGACCGTTATTATTATTATTACAATATCACTGATCTACAATGTCAATGAAACTGTCAAACATAATCTTGTGTTGACTGTGCTGTCGCGTCTTCCACCGTGTCCGTTTGAGAAAATCCAAATATACAAACTTGTCTAAAGCTCCATGATTTTGCAACAAATAAGAAATTGTATTACCTAAAAGCCACAAGATGGCGTTCAGTCTAGGACGGGGTGAAATTTGAAAATCGGGACGAAGGAACTTCTCGGGTGAACAGTTGATTAAACCTAGTTTCCGTACTTAACTCGTGCCAGCTTCAAAAATGTCAATAACTGAAGAACATGTTGAGATGCGGTGCAGAATAGTGTCCTGTTGTTGACACGAGGAGCAAACTTCCGTTGGACTCAACCTGATGGAGAAAAGGCGAGTGCGTGTGGCCAGGGGCGGATGCAAGGGGGGGGGGATTGAGGGGATATATCCCCTCCCGAAATTTTGAGAAAAATACGAAACAAGAAACAAAAATAATATTAATTTTAATTTGTGAATGTACATAGGAATTAGAGAGTTTTCCACATAAATTCTCATTGCTAAAATGTTAAATTCCAAGAACTGCAGGAAGATAAACACAGAGTTCTTACTTCAAGACAGAGAGTCATGAAGAGTATTTTAGGCTTGTAATTTTCCTTCTCTTCTTAGACTATTTCATTAGTCAGCTCAAGGACAGGTTTTTAAATCATAAGGGAATCCTAAATTCCATACAAACTTTTCTGCTTAAAAACACAGTGCGAGCATCAGATGAAGATTTAGAAACTGCTGTTCAGGCTATAGTAAATCAGTGGCCCAATGATGTTGATGCATCGCCAGAGTCTTTCTTCAATGAATTGAGGATGTGGAGAAGAAATTTTCTTGATCAGAAAAATCTTCACCTAATACCTACTGATTTTATATCATCTTTGAACAGGTGCAATGAAATTATTTTTCCCTGCACTCGCAAGGCGCTGAAACTTTTCTGCACGTTGCCTGTAACTACAGCAACACCAGAACGGTAGTTCTCAACATTGCGGTATTTGAAGACTTACTTGAGGAGCACGATGGGAGCAGACAGATTAAATGGACTGGCCTTGATATATATACATAAAAATGTAGAAGTAAAAACTCATGAAGTACTGGATGAAATGTCTAAGAAGCCTCGTCGCCTTCTTCTGTAAATGTCATTCTGTCATTGTTTTTGTATTGCAGTCATTGTAAATGTTAAAATTAAAAAATTGTGATTTATTTAACAACGCTCGCAATTGCCGAGGCTATATCAGCGTCGCCGGTGTGCCGGAATTTTTCCCCTCAGAACTTCTTTTACATGCCAGTAAATCGACTGATATGAGGCCTGTCGCATTTAAACACACTTAAACGCCATCGTGCTGGGTTGGGGTAGAACCCACAACTTCGAGCACAGAAGGCTATACCGACTACGCTACTCAGGCCAACTTGTAAATGTTTGTGACTCGGAAACAAATTGTGAATATATAAACTTATTTCTCATTTCTCCATTTTTACTATCTCCTCAAATCCCTTCCCGAAAAAAAATCCTGCGTCCGCCCCTGCATGTGGCCACCACCTCATGTACTGCCTTAAACCAGGTGGAGCGGACATCAAAAGACAAAGCAGGGGAGCTGATGTTACGCCAGAGTCGATCATAATTCACATTGGTAGGGGCGATTCGTTGTATACGCATTTGTAGTGGAGGAGACCTTCCTTTAATATTCTGGTACACTAACTGTACAAGTCTCGTATTGGGATGTGCACCCAGTGAGTCCATGTAACACCATTCCAGCAAATACTCAAACACGTTTAGATGTCTGTATTTCCCAAACTATAGGAGAAGGACTGGGCATACTGCTTATGTATGAAATACATAGAGAATCTCAGGCGTTCAGAATCTGATATCGAATTCTATGTAATTGAAATGGTTTCTCAGTTACAGCGATTAAATCACTAACGAACTCTGTGTGCGCTGCGGAACACTACGTTGAAATGTCTGACATAACTAGTGCACAGGCAGTAGTTCAGCATGTATGCGTGAATGTAGAAAACGCAAAAGACGAAATATATCTTCATGAAACAAAAATGTATTTCTTTAATTTTCACCTTACAGTTTTATTGTTGGAAAGGACTTTCGGAACCCTGGTCCCACTGCCTATAAAACTGTTATATTATCGGTCGTTCTGTTTGCTTTTGGAACTTGGACTCTCAATTTGATAGAGGAACAGAGGTTAAGGGTGTCTGAGAATAAAGTGCTTAGAAAAATACAGGGACATCATTTTATTTTTACTTCAACTTTTATTGTACCTGAGTTTTTGAATGTACTTCACTCCAACCCCTTCTACTAACGAAGTTCCAACTGTCCTCCACACAGAACCAAGGCCGCAGTACTGAGTTAATGAGTTTCAGAAATATGTTCGCGTTTTCCAGTGACGAAAACTTCCAATATTGAATCATATTTTCGCACAGGTACTGTCGTCCGTTTGCCTACGTCGCATCCCGATTTCCCCCACCTGCTTCTGCTCGCTCCACTGTAAAGACTAGTGGCTGGGCTTTCTTAGCTCTTTTCTGAAAACATTAATTTATGTTAGGAATTAATTGGACGTCTACGTAATATTATATAACTGTTTAAAATAACTTAAATAAAAGGGCCTCGTTAAGTAATCAACTATCACGTGATTCCCCCTTTCTACGATCCTACGACATAACCACTTGGACGGACAGTAGATAGCATGTCTGAGTAATTTTATCTGTGCCGGTCGGGCAGAAGTGAAGACTGAATTTACAGTACGTAAGGTACTTTTTTATAGAGTAGGTACAGAATTACAGTATTTCAACATGAGTTACTGATATTAAGTACGAACCTGGTAATTGGAATTACGTACAATAGTCTATAGTGCGATAATATTCATATTAGAAGTGAAGCCTGTATCGAAATGAACGGCCATCATTTTCAAAAATGTGTTTAAATATCCATATTATGATTATTTTTCAATTTAACTTCATTCTGTATATTATACGCTAATGTGCTGTACACGGTATAATATACGCTGCATAATGAATACGTTCGCATGGATAACTCAGTTCGTGAGTAAAAACACTTATTGTTAATACTGTACTGTATTTCGATTAAACAAAATCTAATGAAAATGATCAAACTCAAAATTGCGATATTTCCTACTTTACGTAAATGGATGAACTACTTTTCTTCCCTCCTATAAGTAGTAAAGTAATTTTTTTTTTTGTATTTTACGCCAGTACCATCGAACTCCAGTCGTGGAAGGTGGTAGCAAACGGTGTGTCCGGGTCCAATCATTAATCCAAAGGTATAGCCAGGTTAATATTAAAAATGTTAGTAAAAATAAAATGATGTCCCTGTATATGGGGCTAAGATGAAGTTAGAGGAGAATGGAGAAAGTTACACATCGCAGAACTGTATGCATTGTATTCTTCACCTGACATAATTAGGAACATTAAATCCAGACGTTTAAAAACAATAATTTGTAATTATAAACTTCGTAACACCCAAACTAAAATAATTTATCCATACATAAACAAATAACATATAAAGTACACAGTTAAGATTTTAGCCTCACTATAACAAATAACAATGAACATTTTCGTTTTATCAAAAGAAATACTCATTTTATGTTTATAAAGAGAAACAATATGTGTGCTCTGAAAATATTCGTTCTACGTCACAAGACGTTACTGAAGGAAATCTGAAATATAATAATAATAATAATTTATTTATTTAATCTGGCAGAGCTAAGGCCAGTAGGCCTTCTCTTCCGCCCAGCCAGACTCTAATTCTAATTAAATACATTTGCTTACATAGTTATTACATTAATATCTAGATCATAAAACAACATGAAAGTAAATGATGAAAATTGGATAACTAATGTTAGTGTGACAATAATAAACACTGGTAAGAAATAGTTATAATAATAATAATGATAATAATAATAATAATAATAATAATAACAATAATAATAATAATAATAATAATAATAATAATAATGGTAATTATAATAGTAATAATAAAAATAATAATAATAATAATAATAATAATGATGAGATAATTTATATATTTATCTGTGATATATATAACCATTAAACACTGAGAAACCTGAAACAGCTATTATTGTTGACAATAATTGTTAGAAAAATATCTCGTTAACCTATTCTTAAATTGATTTGATGTCTGACAGTCCCTGACATTACTCGGTAGGGAATTCCAAAGTCGAGGAACAGCCACAGTGAAAGAAGATGAATATGAGGATGTTCGGTGGGAGGGAATGGATAATATTGAGGAGTGTTGTGATCGTGTGTCTAGGTTATGATGGGTGGATAAATTTTGAAAACGAGACGCAAGATAGACAGGAGTGGAGAAATGTAATATGTGAAAGAGAAGGGAAAGACAGTGGATTTTCCTACGATCTTCTAGACGGAGCCAGGACAACATTTCGAGGGATGGTGTTACGTGATCAGCCCGGCGAATATTGCAGACGAAACGGACGCACATATTATGAACACGTTGTAGTCTCTGCGCCGAAGTAACGCTTAGGTCAGTAAGCAGAATATCACAGTAATCGAAGTGGGGCATCACGAGTGTTTGCACTAACATTTTTTTCATGGAAAGGGGTAGAAAATTCTTCAATCGTCTAAACGAGTGGATTAATGAAAATACCTTTTTGCAGGTTTCTGCAACTTGAATGTTCCAATTTAAACTTTTATCCATATAAATACCTAGATTCTTTACTGATTCACTGAACGGAATTTCGGTGCCGTGTATTTTAATCGGGGACAAATTTGGTATGGTAATAGTGCTTAACAAACGTGAATGGCCCACAATGATCGACTGTGATTTTTCTGGATTTAGTTTAAGTCGGAATTTCCGTATCCATGTGCAGATTGAGTTCAGATATTTTAGTATCATCAGGTGAACAACAACTTTGTGAATCTAATAGTGTATCTCATATGTGGTACATAATATTAAACCTAAAATTGTTTTGAAAAAAATTTTTAATTTCTATTGTAATAGCAGCTAGGAAGCTCGTATCGTAATTCCGATGTTGAAGTTGGGCTGTAACGCAACCGAATGCATAGCAGCACAGGACGTCAGCATTTAACGAAGAATAATCCGGGAAAAAATAAACGTGTTACACATTCCTGTTCGCATAATTATTTAATAACAGATGAGTTTACTTTTTTGGAATCATGCATAATCATGGAGTTTACTTTGATACGCATTTAAACTGGAATAACCAAGTAACCCATATTACCAAAAAAAGTGCTTTCCATACTACATTCCTTAAACAGCATTCGAAAATTCCTTCCGCTATCACTCAAGAAAATACTAGTGGAAACACTAGTAATGCCCCACTTCAATTATTGTGATTTTCTACTGCTTGACCTTATGTCAACCAGTCGCAAAAGTTACAATGTGTTCATAATTCTTGTGTTCACTTCGTCTGCGATGTCCGTCGCGCTGACCACATTACCCCATCCTTCCAAACTCTAAACTGGCTACGGCTTAACGAACGTAGAAATTTTCATTCTCTTGTTCTCCTTTTCCAAGTCCTTCACACTTCTACACCTACCACCTTGCCTCCCGTTTCAGTTACCTGTCATCATATCATAATCTCTTCACACGCACGCAAAATAGCCACATACTAGCCATACCAACACATAAGACATCATCACAGTCTAGTATATACAGTCGCGAAGCTCAATACGTAGTAAATATGCAAACATTAGATAGTTGCTCACCACTAGGATCGCTAATATCGCCTCATTACAGGCAATGCAAAATAGTACCGTCACCGTCTATTGTTTCTAGCACCCTCAAAACTCAAGCTTCGTGACTGTATATAGTACATTGTGACATCATCGTATTCATCATCATACACAATCTCTCTCTCGCGCTCGTGGAATACTTTACCCAGTGACATCAGAGTCTGTCGGAATTTAGTAGCGTTCAAAAGCAAACTTATTAAGCATATTCTTACTGCGTAGAGTAAGTTTAATTTGTACTCAATCAATAAGAGAAATGCTTCTCTCTTCTTAACTTTTACAATAAACTGTCTGGCTTTTATTAATCAGTTAATCTCTTAGTACTTTGATTTTTATTGTATCTGTAAATTTAATATTAATTGTAATTATAATTGTAATTGTATTCTTAATATGTAGTTGTAATCCCCTGGTAGAGGGGAAGAGAAGGCCTGATGGCCTTATCTCTACCAGGTTAAATAAATAAATAAATATTAACATTGTGTAAATAATACAATAATAACATAATAGCTCACTTCGTTCAGAATCTAAAATATTAATATAATTTAACAATATTCCTCAAACTATTCACGACTGTACATAGCTCCACAGAATGATACTATGCGTTGTTTATGTGAACTGCGTGTCGTCTGTAGCGCGCGGGAGTAGGGCGAGGCGCGGGTGACATCTATACCCCTCGCTGTACTCAACAGAAATCTACTGTTTTGGTACGAACTTCCTACCTATGTTTATGAGGTTCAAACTTGCGTTCGGACAGTTAACTAAAACAACGAACATACTGCTCAGGATAGGAAATTGATAAAGTGGAGATGGATTTATTAAAACCTAGCTTTATAATTCAAGAAATGTGTCTGTTAACACATTTGTTGTATTATGTGTATGGATCTGCAATGACAGCCCCATTAATTCTACAGTTATACAGAAATTGTTTGTGACACTGCATGCAATCTCATTAAAATAGCTTCGTCATATGTTTAATTTCTTTAATTAACTTTTAATATCGAAGAGTTGATACATCAGTAATGACACGTGTTTCTAGTGTAATGCATTTGAAATCGAAAACACTGACATGATGCTTTTGTAAACAATGTTAGTTGTGCGTGGCATTTACACATACATGTTTTTTATTAATATAACTTTATGTATGTACCAGATTCAATTATTATACCGTACAAAGGTTCAGTAACTGAATTATTGTTAAACGATGCGAATATCGACATACGTCGGCTGATAAAATCTCCAATTAATCAGATATTAAAAGGAAATAGAACTCCAATGATGCATTACATCTAGTACAGATGTCATAGGCCTACATATGCTAAAGTAATTTTATTATAAGGTGGTATTATTATTAAATAGAATTGGCATACAATATTTTGGTTACGTTAATTAAAATTTGTAGGAGCGAAATTAATAATGAAATTCGTGTTGGGAAACTTTATCTATCGGTATTGATCTACTCAACTTCGTTATACAATATGATGTTAAGGAAATAGTCGCTAGCGGGGGAACTGGACTTCCAGATATTAAAGTATCTTTTCTGATAAATCAATATTAAATTTATTACTCGTGTTAATCTTACATTTCTAGATTAATGAGAGCTGTATAGCGTGGCAAGAAATAAAATAAGGGAGGTGATGATGATGATGGTTATTATTATTATTATTATTATTATTATGATGATGAAAACGTAAGCCGAAGATGCTGCTATTGCCGATTAAGAAGCTATGAGACGAAATAACATTCATTTACTGCTGACTATTACACTCTTACTACGTCATACTACTTTTGACCAATAAAACGGTACGAAAGGACGTATTTCAACCAATCATGGCTGCTTATCGCACAATTTTATCGCGTCCCTAGCATTTGTTTAATTTTATCGCGTCCCTAGCATTTGTTTAATTTTATCGCGTCCCTAGCATTTGTTTCTTTGTTTGCCAACATTTGAAACTGTGCTGGTCTGGACGTCAAAAATATATATAAAATTACAAACCACTCCAGTCGATGCACAGCAGTTTCAAATATGACTCGCATTGGCATTCAAGAACAAGAATTAATAAAAATCACTGATCATACCCATGGATCTTCTGAAATCCGATTTACAAATAAATGAAGAGCACCATTCGGAAATCCTGAATAGGTTGAATACACCATGTAGGCCTAAATCAACGAGTTCCACTTCTATTACGCACACGTCCAATATAACATCAATTGAACCACCAACCACATTCAAATTTGAAAATTGTACATTCAATAATTATTCCTTTTAAAATTATTCATGTTTATTTTTTATGTCGTCGTCGTTAATTAAAACTTTTCTAACACTTGTGTATATTAGTTAGGTTATGTTTTAGCTTCTGCTATATGATATTATGGATAGTCACGTATCAGAGATTGTTTAATATTAAGATTTATTGAAAATCATCTGTCAAGTGACGTTGATTACTGGGATTCGGATAACTGAAGTGGAATGCCACTGTCTTAATAAAAATGAAACTGAATCAACAAAGCCTTCTTGACTAGTAACCGTCTACAGAATTCAATGAAGATTCCATAGTTGGCACAACTGCCATCTAGCGTAATGGTGCAATAATACATTTGAAGACAGGTTTATTTTCGTAAGTCAATTAATATTTTATTGTATTGGAGTACTTTGTTACTTATAATCTTTATATACTTTCTTCTAATAGTGTAATAGTCAATTAAATCCCACTCGAGTTTTGATTTTCTCTAGATAAATCAAAACCTCTAGTGAGATTACTGTTGATAAAATTTCGTTTATGTTACAGAAATATCGGAAATTTTATCACCTGCAGTTCTAGAAACCTCACATTCATTTCATTACCAAAATACAATACAATTCCAATTCTGTAGCGGTGTAGCATATAAAATTCTTCACAGAAAGAGCTCACCTCTTTTGGTTCGGCAAGGTTGCAGCGATGCAGGCGCAGTAGGAAAATGCCCATGATCATGATAGTACCATAAATAAGTACGCGGTATATTATATTGTAATGTAACATTTCGTTGGCGTTGAACAGCAACGTCGTTAGCCAAATAAAAAATGAACACAATAAGATTTCACTTGATTCCCAATAAAGAAAATTTCCCGAAACTTTTGCAAACACGTCTTAAGTCAAGACATGGATAGAAACTTCACAGGAAGAGATTTAAATACCTCTTATATCAGACATTTGATTAAAATGCTTCTTCGCTCTCCTGTAATAGTAATGTGCGTTACAAGAGCGGTATGTTGAAGTTTTCATGTTCGAGGAAAAGTTTGAAAAGCGAAACGTAGTTGAGCTTTTTTAATTTCCGAGAATTGAAAGAAAACATACCGCTCGTGTATCTTACATTATTTTGTTCGAAGATCGTTTATTACATACCTGAAAGAGGAATTTCTAATTAGTTGCAATGAAATCTCCATCTTGGTTTCTGTTCAATGACTGCAAATTTGCGAAACAAAAATATCTATCTTCAACATTGTTGCTTTAAAATGTTTTCTGTGTTTACTATACTCCAGCAGGCCGTGATATACGTCTGTCTTTTTTTCCCCCCAGTCTATAAATGCGAACTTAAAACAAACGGTAAGGTTATGTAATGAGTCTGGAATTTTGTTGCTTTTTACACGGCTTCCTTAATGTTACTTGCATCACGAATGCAGTAACTTTAGTGGAGTTGTAGAGTTTACTTAATGTTTGCAAATATTTAAAAACAATAATTAACAGCGCAATTTAGGTGAAATTGCAGTGGTAAGTTTCCAATTTATAATTATTACTGTACTGAACGTCTCTAAAAATAATGTGTTAAAAGCCTATAGCAGTAAAATCAATATGTCACTTAAGCGGTAAGAAGAGGGGAAATTGTTATGTGTGTTAGGTTGGGAATACTGAATGTGGAATTTTAGACTTTCCGCGGATTGGTTTTGTGCGGAAACCAAGCAAATACGCACGATCTCGCACAAAAATTGTTTTTTTTCTTTATATACGATGGTGTTGCTGTTCAACGCCATTGTTTTGCTTTACTAAACACAAATTACATATTCATATATCAAATATATAGCTTTTCTTTTTCTTTCATGAGCTGTAATATTTGTAGAACTGAAACAGTTCAAAGAGTTCGTAACAAACTTACTCGTATAGTTTTACTCTGCTCTTAAAGAAAAATTGATAGTATTTTACACACGGTTCTGATAAGAATCTGCCTATAGCATGACTGGTGGATTTTGCATAAGGTTTCTTTACGCAGAAGTTGCCATTTCATCTTCATATGTAAGTAATTTATTCCAGCTTGTCTTTAGAGTTTCAGTGAAAATTTTAGCCCAGCAGGCAGCGACGTCATCAATCGCGTGGAAACACTAATTTTGTACTTTATTACTTGCGATAAGTTTAAAGTTTTCTCCATTTTCAATTCGACGAATAACTTGCAGTGTACGGTCAGTAAAAATTCGATCATACGGGAATGGGTATTTAAGAGTTGTTAATTCATTATAAAAAGTGAATCTGATACAACGTTAATACAAATTAATGTTATTTCCTAGAATATATATATCTATAAGATACAATAATAAATAAATAAATAAATAAATAAATAAGTGAATAAATAAAAGTAAGTAAATAAATAAATAAATAAACACAAATAAATGAATAAACACAAATGAATAAATAAAAATAAATAAATAAGTAAATAAGTAAAAATAAATAAATAAAAATAAATAAATAAATAAATAAATATAAATAAATACATATAAGTAAATAATAAATCATTAATAAAATAAATAAATAAAAATAAATAAGTTGAATGAATGTGTATTACCTTAAACTCTCCGGCAATATCCTTAATATTTGAGCCGTTTTTAAGGCGTTGAATAATATTTACTTTGTCAGAAATACTCAAACGTGAACGTGTTTGTGACATGATGCTTTACCGGTATGTATGTATGTATGTATGTATGTATGTATGTATGTATGTATGTATGTATGTATGTATGTATGCATGTATGTATGTATGTATGTGGGTAAATACACGGTGGCAGTGGTAACTAATTACACTCAATATGACATTTAATAAACTAATAATAATAATAATAATAATAATAATAATAATATTAACAAAGAGAATTCTAAATTAAATGAAGCACGATCACTTAAAATAATATTTAAAGTAAATTTAATTTTTAACCCTAAGTTCGAACTAAAACCCACGAGTATGGTATGTTCATACATGCACAAGTGTTTTCAGCACTACACTCATTTCTCTGTCAACTTACTCACTGCGCTGGAACTACGACACATTTCACTGATACTATTCTGATTTCACTAACACTTCAGAAACATTTCACTGTTCAAATACTTTGCACTACCACTATAAACTATAAAACTTCACCGACACAAACACACTTCACTGACACAACACACTTCATTGGTATGCGAGGACTTGAATTCCCATCACAACAGACCACGTTGTACTGTTTTGCTGCTTTCTTTAGACTCAAACGCATTCTACTAAATCGGTGAAGCAGTGCGTACATTATGACTCTGTTTTAAAGTTTGGCAGAATATTCGGTATCTGTTTCAGTTTTATTAAACGAATTTAATGTCGAGGGTTTTGTGAATCATTTTTGTAAAACCATCATGTCCATTCAGATATTCAAATTTTGCAGACAGATGTTACGATTTCAACAGATTTATATGTCAAAGTGAAGGGCCGGTAGTTCTTCTACATCACCACCGTCACAAAACCGATGTTTGTACTATATACGATTTTACATTACACCGAGCTCTCCAATTCGCCTGCAGTATGGTCCAGGCTTTTGACATCTGTTCGGTATAGATTTTTTCTCATTTCTTTGCAATTTAAATATCCTAGCGACGGTCTCGCGTGCGCTGACGGAGATGCAATTTAGTTCCTCATTAAAGCAGTCTCGTATATCATCAGTTTTATCTTCCGTCTGAGGGAGCATGTTTACGACTGCATTACACCATGACCGTCGAGTTCTTCAGTATATGGCGACACTGTATTAACAGGCTCACCTTTCTGAGATCCTGATTTACTGTCCTTATTTGCGCAAAACCAGTATATACTTGATTACTGCGATATCTTTTATAGTGAAGTACACAGCTGCTAGGGCAAAGCTTTAATTCTCTATGTAAACCACAGTTTCGCTTCGAATCTCGCATACAGTATTAGTTTTGACCATTGTGAAAGTTTTGCCCTGAATCACTGTGAGTGTCCTGCCCATCTCACGTCAAGGGAATCCTGTCTAACTTAGGCTAAAACTCTGTATTAAAATCCTATTAGGAATACCGTTGATCTCTTTATAGAGAACAATGTGGCAATGAAATTCAAGATAGGAACAGACATGGTATGATGGAGGTATTAGAGGTAATATCTATACACCAAATGAGGTAATAGTTGCTTTTGGTCCATAGCGCGTATTATTATGCATTATTTCTTTGCCCTACAATACAGCAGACTACCAGATAATCATACCGTAGTTGACACCCTTGGCATGGAATACTGATACATCGCAAGGAATAGGGACTGAAAACAAAAATCAGGTTGCGGATATAAGCGGGGTTCAGCAGAGATGATGTAGTGAATTTTCGTAATCAGCATGTGTAGGCTGATGAAAATCCCCCTCCTGTTGAAGAAACAAGGCATCAGCACCGATTCTCAATCAACTTATGGGCAGACGTTCTTGGTGATAGATTAATAGGGCCATACGTGCTGCCACAGATATTGACTGGGGATTGTTTTCAGGACTTTCTTATTAACGTATTAAAACAAATTTCAAAGAGTACAGTACGTGATTATTACGCCGAAGGGCACAGGAATACATTCAGCACCTCCTATGAACAAATGTTAAGATCTCAGGAAGTATGTGTTGTAGGACCCATGTTTATTAGACATTATTTCCTTATTTTGATACATACTATCACCTCCTAAAATACTGGATACTTTTTTTAACACCCTGTATGTATAGCCTATTTATTGTTATTACCATCTTGAATCTTGCGTTGATTGGTTGATTGACAAACTTACTCGTGTTAAATTAGCCTATATAAGACTGGAACTTGTAAACAACAACTCCATAAATTTCCTAGACATCACCATAACAAAAATTGACAACAAACACTCCTTCAAAATATACAGAAAACCAACCACCACCACCACACACATACACAACACATCTAACCACCCCATACAACACAAACATGCTGCATTCAGGACAATGGTACACAGATTACTCAACATACCCATGAGCCAACAACACTACAATGAAGAAGTGAGCACAATCAAATACAAAGCACAAGAAAACGGTTACAATCCAAATATAATAGACAACATCCTAAGAAAGACAAAACAAAAACTTAACAAACACAATAACACGCAAAACACAACACACTCACAAGAACACAAGAAATACATCGCACTAACATATGAAAACAAAAGCACACATAAGATCGCATCTTCATTCAGAAAGCAGAAATACAACATAGCATACAGAATAGAAAACACACTACAAAGACATCTCAACACACAAACAACACAAACAAATAAATACAACCACACAGGCGTATACAAATCCACATGTAATAGTTGTGAAAAGTTCTACATTGGACAGACAGGCAGATCATTCCAAACACGCTACAAAGAACACATTAAAGCTATAACCAGAGGACACAATACATCTACATACGCCGAACACATAACTAATGCTAACCATACAAAATGTTAAATGTTATGTTTTATTTAACGACGCTCGCAACTGCGGAGGTTATATTAGCGTCGCCGGATGTGCCGGAATTTTGTCCCGCAGGAGTTCTTTTACATGCCAGTAAATCTACTGACATAAGCCTGTCGCATTTAAGCACACTTAAATGCCGTCGACCTGGCCCGGGATCGAACCCGCAACCTTGGGCATAGAAGGCCAGCGCTATACCAACTCGCCAACCAGATCGACACTAACCATACATACAATAACATAAATACAGACATGGAAATCCTCACATACAACCCAAAAACCAAAAACTCAACACGCTAGAAAAATATGAAATATGCACACACACTAAAACACACCCTAATCAAATTCTCAACACACAGATCAATTTCAGAACACACACACTATTTGACTTCACTTTTCAACACGCAAACGCACCCCCCACAACAGACAGCGAAGTTCGAGATGACGCCGAGATCTAGTAGGCTCTGAGGATGGTGTGAAGAAGCACCGAAACAGCTGTAAGCCACACTTGCTTATATAATTTAACACGAGTAAATTTGCCAATCAACCAATAATTTATATTGTTATTTATTAAAATGACTGAAGAAGGCATCCTGCACGTGTAAGACCCTATAAAGACCCTGGCTCAAAACCGGCAATGTCGATAAACCTTACTATACGTCACAGTTGTAGGCTGCCTCGTTGAAAGACTAGAAATGCCGGGGCTGAACATGCCTGGCTTGAGACACATTAGAACAGGCAAAAGATTAAAACTCCATTCTTTGTCAGGAATTGAACCCGAAACCGCTAGCTTTGTAACAAAAGACTGTATCGTTTGAGTGACAACTAAAGAACTTGATCCTGGATTTAGTTTAGTGGAAATACGACAATATACAGTATACAATGTATAACAACACACTCTACAGATAGTTCTTGAAGTATTTCCAACTTCTCGTGTAATCCAATTTGTTCTCTCTCGTAAGGAAACAGCATTAATCCCTATAAATAACACAAAGCTTGACTAAAAGCATCTGTTGCTCTGTGGGGGAGAAGTCACGTCTCATATTGTTATATTACAACAGGTGTGAGTCAATTTTCTTTTTTTCCAAGGCCCGGTTTCTTCAACCTTTGTTAAATTATAAGAGTGTGTTATTCCATTTTAACTGTAAACTTAACAGTTGAAGCATTTCTTCAACTACTGTTAGTACTAACAGGCTGTTAAAACCTATGATAATTTAACTGCCCAATTTCATGCAGTTAAATGATTTAACTCTCTGTTAGCATAGAAATATCCAATATGGCTGGTGCGTTAGATGCTGAACTTATGTATCTGCATTATTTAGAAAATGATATCCATGAATACATAAACAGAGCGGATGATTTCTGTGATTTGACAGAACAGAAGTTCATACAAAGGTATAGGCTATTTTTTGCCAAGCCTCACTTTTCGCTTTCAACTTAGATCCGTTTGTTTATTCTCATTAATCGGTTTATACTAGGAAATAATTTCCAGCAGAAGGTTTCTTTCGAAAGAAGAGAAATTAGTCCCAAGATTTCTTTTTGTTCCAGTGTTTTCCATTTCATAACAGCAATACCAATACGCCGCTCCACGCTATTGTGGAATCACACAACGGAAACAGCGAGAATCGCAATTGTCAGAGTTCAGAAAACAGAAGTGAGCCTATACTTGGTTATAGGTTATGGTTAAACTCTAGAATCTCTGGTCCTAACCAGGGAGGGCCCGTCCTTATGTGCTACAGTGCTACAGCACAATGATAATTTTTGCTCAAATAATGTATTTGCAATACCACCATAGTATTTGATCTGCCATTTGACAATTTCCCGTGGTTATGTTCATGACGCGTTATAGAGTGTTTAGTCTTCGCTCTTCGCTCTTTGGTGCCTCAGGCGGTACGTTGTGCTACTCAAAGCTCTACATGAATGTAGACAACTAATGCGCATGTGCGAAGCTGAAATCACTGCCCTGATTGGCTATTTTTACGCGGGGAAGTGCTGTAGTCAGCTTCAGCACAACACAGCTTGGAGATTACATAAGTAAAGCGTAACGAAAGAATGCTTGTTTGTGGAAGAACTCGGAACTATGTACAATTTGTTTGGTAATTCAAGTGTCCGACCGCTGCTGCCATCTATCTGGTTTTTGAGGTTCCTCCTGAATCAGTCAGTCTAGAAAATTGAAGCCAAGGAATTATGTGACAGTATAATTCAGGAAACTACTTATCGTTTCAGTCTTTAACCTACCTAGACGCAACAAAATTGTAAAACAGAAAATTTTTTGACAATTTTTCTTATAATTTTCCTGAACGCGAACTTGAAGTTGCTGTCAACAGCTATACTGTACTGAACAAAAGAATGTTAAAGACACAACTTGGAGTTCTGTACGGAAGACCCGACTTCCGAAATATAGATGGAGCTGTTCAATTGTTACATACATAACATAGCCTCCAACAATTCACAGGATCCATTCTGTGAAGTAACGAAGTTGTTTAATGTTTTGGTTACAACGCCAATGACCACTGCTGAGCCAGAAAGATGTTTTTCTTTCTTTAAACGCATAAAAACGTTTTTAAGGAACACTATGTCCCAGGATCGCCTCACTGCTCTTGCAATACTGTCAATAGAAAAGAGTATGATGTCCAAGATGGAGGGGTTTAACTCCAGGGTAATTGACAAGTTCTGCAGTAGGAAGGAACGTCGTATGGACTTCATATTTCGTCATTAGGCGAGTCTCAAATTAAGATAAATACATATAAGTGTATACAGTAGGCCGATATAGAGATTGTAGCACACTCATTATTTTGACCACTAGCCGCTACTGGTCCTAACAGAGAGTTAACAAACAGAATGTTAAAATGTGAAATGTAAAGTCGAAGATACGCAATATTTTTAACAGCAATTCATACTTTTAACTTACAGTTAATTAACGCGATGTTAGGTGGATTATAACAAAGGTTGAAGAAACCGGGCCCAAGTCTTTTGGAAACGACAGTCCTGCAACCTGAATGGATAAAATTGTCAACGCAAGACTTCGGTGGATTCCTCTGCAAGGTCTCGTGCTTTCTTTAAACGTCCTCTGCGTTAAAGGGATTCTCTGAGTATTGTTTTAGGGGTTTGTGAGGGCGAGCGTCTTTGTGATAATCTGGAGTCCTCTGTGAAACCGCTGCGTGGCGACAAGCTTGGGAATGCCCCAGACATTGCGACTCCGCAGCCTTTGTGGTGCGAAGGGAGGGATTAATGCTGGAGTTTGGATTCTCTTTTATGATGAAAATGAGAGGAACTAGATGTAATCATTTCCTTCATGGGCGACTTATCTTGATTTCCGCCGACTTGGCTTGAATGCTACACCGTTGTAAGTCGGTTTATTGTTTTTTTTTTTTTTTTTTTTTTTTTTTTTTTTTTTTTTTCACAATTCATGTTGGAAAATGTTCAGCTAAACCTCGTGTTAATAACAAATATCAAAATATGATCAATTATTATTCAGTCAATATGGCTTAAGCATTGCATTACATATGAAATAAAAAACATATGAGAAAAAATATATTGATGTGTTACATCCTATTTAATCTTGATACAAACGTTTTCGCCCCTAATGGGGCATCTTCAGGTACAAATATAAGTATCATCTAAAATCAATTACAATACAAGCTTACATTTAAAACTACCTTGACTAGAATAAAGTATGACATGGTGACTATGTTATGTATATCAACATTAATTGTCCTGTCAAAATTAAAAACGAATTCATTTTAAAACAATGTGAATGTGCTTAGCCATGCTAAGTAGATCCCTTGTATGGTATCTCAGATGTATCGTGTTGTCAATAAAATCATTAAAATACTAAAACTATACAAATTAAAATGTAGTATTATCAAATGTGGAGTCATAAAGCATGTATAGCTAATTTCGTGGAGCAATTGGAATTCTCGTAAAATGTTCAATGCCCTCGTATCTGAAAACAAACATATACCTGTGCTAGGTGAATTAGAGATTATTATGAAAAGTCGTATGAAGGTATGAAATTACTTACAACATCATGCGAGTCTAATCATCATACACGAGTTGTTGAACGGAAGGGATGTGTTTTTGCCCGTAATCGGTCTAATGGAATAAACTGCAATCCAATGACAAGTTGTTAGTATTCATATTAATCTGTCTATTGTTGTTAGTACTGATTTTAAATTTTTCATTTACCCAATTGATTTTTAATTATTCCTATTTTTGTTCGTACATAAATAATCTTACGTCCACACCTGTGGAGTAACGGTCAGCGCGTCTGTCTACGAAACCAGGTGGCCCGGGTTCGAATCCCGGTCGGGGCAAGTTACCTGGTTGAGGTTTTTTCCGGGGTTTTCCCTCAACCCAATACGAGCAAATGCTGGGTAACTTTCGGTGCTGGACCCCGGACTCATTTCACTGGCATTATCACCTTCATATCATTCAGACGCTAAATAACCTAGATGTTGATACAGCGTCGTAAAATAACCCAATAAAATAAAAAAAAACGTCCGTTCAGAAATATACTTTTGGGCATTCCGGGGCATTGAATATCCAAAAGTCTAATTACACAGGGTTGCCATGTTTTGGCGCTTTTCATGACGAAGGGTCATTTTGAATTACTTTTCCTTGCTCTCTGGAAAAATGAAATCCGTTTTCGTCAAACACTTAAGGCTCACTCACAATGAAAATTAAACATAACGTAAGCGTTAACTTAACGTTACAGTAAAATCAAGAAGTCATACCATCATTCACGATGGGAACATTAACATAACAGCAAACATACTTGGTAACCATGGAAACGTAACAACGACGCCATTTCCTCATATTCTGTCGTATATTTCAGCGCTCCACGATTGTGTTCTGTTTGCAAATCACGTAAGCATAAGCATGAAAGTTTGTAGTTTGCAAACTTTCATGTTAACGTCTTACGGTAATGTTTATGTCAATGCTTATGTGAATCATTGTGAATGATCCCATTTGGTAGCCTGGGCGCAAACTTCTGTGTTTATGTTACGGTTATGTTTAATTTTCATTGTGAATGGACCTTTACAGTTTTTATGTAATTCCTTAAGTGCGCTATGTTTAAATTTTGCGCGTAATCTTACACTGCAGTCGATTTAATTAATTGTCGTAAAGTGACGCATTTTAACTCTTAAAATAAAGAATACTTATTTCTACTTGTAAGGTTTTTTTCTTATGGAAAGAATTTAATAGTTTATATTTTGTTTCAATTGAATTGTTTTCGACACCGTAATGACTTTACATTGTCCAAACTGTCCCAACTTCAGTGCCAGTGCTGTACGTACGAAACCACCAACCAGTCGTAGACAAACGGCGCAGTGGATAGTTCCGATAGATGGAAAAAGTAAATAAACCTAGCTATTCTCTCCATTTGCGCCCAATACTCTATCAGTTAACTTGCATCTCTCCGACTTGAGTTAAGCTTCAAATTTAAATAATTCAAAGGACAAGACATGTCCGTTAGAAAAGGAGTCTACTGACTTGCCTTCTTTTGTGATGAACTTCAATATAAAATCATGACTTCAGTG